>NC_057812.1:89171643-89176400 GCF_018294505.1 Triticum aestivum | reverse complement strand
AGGACCCCGTGGTGTTGCCTCTGGATGAACAGGACCCCGATCGATCGAGCCGGTTGGGGCTAGATGAACAGGACCCCGTGGAGGGCTGGATGAACAGGACCACCCCGTAGAGGGCAGGATGAACAGTAGACGGTGGAGGGCAGGATGAACAGTAGCCCGTGGAGGGGTGGTTGAACAGGAGCCCGTGGAAGGGCTGGTTGAACAGTAGCCGATGGAGTAGCGCGCGGTGGAGGCTGGATGAACAAGAGCCCGTGGATGAACAGTCGCAGGTGGAGGCTGGAGAAGGTCGACGGTGGATGAACAGTAGCTCGTGGAGGCTGGAGGGGGTCGACGGTGGAGATGAACAGTATCCCGTGGAGTCCCGTTTTGCGGTACGCCACACCCCTCCCAATGAACATGACCCCCGTTTCGACCGTAGCGCTCCAACACAAGTCCGTTTCATCCATTTTGCGGTACGCCACACCCCTCCCGATCAACAGGACCCCCGTTTCGACCGTAGGAGGTCTGTTTCCTCCGTTTTGCGGTACGCCAGACCCCTCCCGATGAACAGGATCCCATTTCGAACGTGGCTGGTCAAACACAAGGCCGTTTCCTCCGTTTTGTGGTACGCCAGGCCTCGTTTCCATCGCCTGTTCCGTCCAAGCCCTCCCGATGAACATGACTACGCATTTCGTTCCGACCCAGCCGGTTGGCTCCCACGCGTTCCATTGCCTCCTCATGAACACGATGCATTCCGTTGCCTCCCCATGAACACGACGCATTCCGTTGCCTCCCCATGAACATGACGATGACACTGTTTCTCCGTTCCGACCCAGCCATGTGCACAAGCCTTGGCCGTACGTATGCACGAGTAGGCGTTCGAGACCCCGCCCGTATGTACACATACGTGGCCATATTTTCTTTCTTGCACCCTGGCCGCTGTACATACGTGTACATGCTACGTGCACTCCTCTACTACGACACGTGCGCGCCTCTACTACGACACGTGCGTGCCTCTACATCGACCAGTATGTACGTACACGTTCGCGACCAGAATGACAACGCTACGTACGCTTTGACCAGGTGGGTCCCGACTGTCAGGCACTTCCTTGCCAGCGAAGATGTAGCTGGTGGGTCCCAACAGTCAGGGGGCGAATCGTTTTTTTGCTCGGACGCACTTCCTTGCGTGCGAAGATGTAGCTGGTGGGTCCCAGCAGTCAGGGGGAAATGTTTTTTCGCAAAATACAGTGGCACGTCCTATGGGTCCCAGCTGTCAGGTGGAGGAATCATTATTTTCCGCGTAATAAAGAGGCACTTCCTTGCTGCGGCCGTGGACCCAGCTGTCGGCCTCTCCACGTACAGTCCACGTCCGATGGAAGTCGTTCCTTGACCACGTTGACCACGCCGCGCCGAGAGCACCAGGGCGGTGGACGACGGCGAGGCCTAGGAAGGGGACGACACGAAGGCAGGGAAGACTCGGCAGTTGTTTCCCACGCAGAGGGGAGTACGACTGTACGAGGGTTTACTGGTTCGTCTGCCATTGCCGGAGAATAACAGCAGGTGTGAGTGAGTAGAGGGATGGCTAGGCCAGCGATGGGAGTACCGTCGGGCGGTGAGGCCTGCGCGGCAGCACAGCCGGACGCGAGGAGGAGGGAGCAGACATTCCCGCCGGCGCTTGTTTGAGCGGCTGGAGGAGGAAGAGCAGAGATTGAAGAAGCACGACAGCCGTTGGATGGACATCCAACAGCCAGTGCTTGTGCGTCAACCTTTTTTAGGAAAGCCTCAAATCTGTGGAAAACAGCATACAACCCATCTGCCATTATTTCTAATAATTTACAGCCCATTTGCTAATTCTTAAGGTTTTTTGGAGCCCATATTCTTTTTGTTAGCATTACAGCCCATATTGTGGCAACGGTTAAAAAATTATACGAAATTTTGCATATTTTGGTGCGGTCCGAACTGTTTTTAATCCCGAAATTTCGACTCACATTCAAACTGATTTTAAAAATAAATGTATATCAATATAAAATCCAACAAATTCTCCACGTATAAAAATTAATGTAATTAAAAATCTTGAAATGAAAAAAAAGATATTTGAAACTATTTGCCGGTTTGATGTGTTTTAAAAATGTACAACCCATTTCTCATTACTGATGGGCCATTTTCTCGGCCAACTGAATGAAAACTCTCCCCGTCTTGAAAGATTTGCAGCCCAACAGGCCTGACAAAGCGACTTACTTGGCAGATCACAAAAAAACTGGGCTGTGGCCGTGGACCCAGCTGTCAGCCTCTCCACGTACAGTACTCTTCCGATGGAAGTCGTTCCTTGACCACGTTGACCACGCCGCGCGGAGAGCACCATGGCGGTGGACGACGGCGAGGCCTAGGAAGGGGACGACACGGCAGTGGAAGCCCGCGCGGAGAGGACTACGAGGGTTCACTGCTTCGGCTGCAGTGTGAGGCTGCCGTCGCCGCAGGGCCTGGCCAGCAGTGGGAATAGTAGGGGGCGGTGAGGCCTCTGTGGCGGCACAGCCGGGCACGGGAGGTAGGAGCATGCAGCACGACCGGCGCTGCTTTGGGCGGCTGGAGCAAGAAGACCAGAGGTTGAAGAAGCACTACGGCCGTTGGATGGACATCGTACGGTCACTGGAGCTAGAATCGTTTATATTGACTAAGTTGACAAAGCCCTTCGTCCCCGTCAACTTAGTAGGCCTACAAGTCCCCGCTGCTTTGGGCTCCCAGCAAGGTGGGTCCCAGCTAGCTGGGGGAGTATTCATTTTTTGTGCATAATAAGGAGGCACTTCCGGTGGGTCCGAGCTGACAGCGGGGGGAATGTTTTTTTTGCGAAATACGGTGGCCCGTCCGGTGGGTCCCAGCAGTCAGGGGGAAACAATTTTTTTTGCAAAATACTGGTGGCCCGTCCGGTGGGTCCCTGCTGTCAGATGGAGGAATTATTATTTTCCGCGTAATAAGGAGGCACTTCCTTGCTGCCGCCGTGGACCCAGCTGTCAGCCTCTTCACGTACAGTCCACGTCCGATGGAAGTCGTTCCTTGACCACGTTGACCACGCCGCGCCGAGAGCACCAGTGCGGTGGATGACGGCGAGGCCTAGGAAGGGGATGATGCGGAGCCGGTGAAGACGCGGCAGTGGATGCCCACGCGGAGAGGAGTATGAGTGTTCACTCGTTCGGCTACGGTGTGAGGCTGCCGTCGCCGTAGGGGGCGGTGAGGCCTCCGCGGCAGCACAGCCGGCCACGGGAGGCAGGAGCAGGCGGCACGACCGGCGCTGCTTTGGGTGGCTGGAGCAAGAAGACCAGAGGTTGAAGAAGCACTACGGCCGTTGGATGGACATCGTACGGTCACTGCAGCTAGAATCATTTATATTGACTAAGTTGACAAAGCCCTTGGTACGTCAACTTAGTAGGCCTACAGGCCAGCTTCCGAAATGGTGCGCCCCAGATGTCAGGGGGAGGAATCATTTTTTGGGCGGGTGAAGCTAGAATATCCGAGATTGAAGAAGAAGCACGACATCCGTTGGATGGACATCCAACGGCCACTGCTGCTAGAACCGTGTGTTGACTATAAGTTGACAAAGCCTTGCATACACGTCAACTCTGTTTTTTTAGGGGACACGTCAACTTTGTAAGGCCAGAAGTGTGTGGCAGAGAACTTATAACCCATTTGAGATTTGTAAGAATGTGTAGCCCATTTTTGAATTCTAATGGAATTTACTACAACCCATTTACAGTTTGTTAAAAGTACAACCCATTTCAACCAACCGTTCAAAACAGAGTTCAATAAAATTTCCCACATTTTGATGGGATCTGAAATATTTTTATCCCAAAATTTCTAGTCAGATTAAATACAATTTCAATATAAATTTATATTACGTAAAAATCCAACGAAACATTGCGCTCGCAACAATTAATGAAATTAAAATTTTTAATATCCAAAAATAATATTTTATAAATTAATCACGTGTTTGGTGCATTTTTTTATAGTTACCGCCCAGCTTTTATAATTACATCCCATTTATTATTTCTTAAAGCCCATTTTCTTGTTAAGCCTAATGCATCCCTCCTAGGAAAGATTTGCAGCCCAGCGGGGCGGAGAATAACAACTTGACCTTGCCTGGGTATTCCTAAAAAAAGTATAGCTGGGCTAGCCATTTTCAGCTTAAAAAAATAATATCTGGGCTGGATATCTGGCCTAGGCTAGACGGGCCACAGCCCGCCCAGTTAATACCTGCAGCGATGTTTTCATTGTTGTTCAGAGGAGAAAAATTAATATCTGGGCTAAACATCGAAAAACTCTGAAGTGCTCACACCTCAAAAACACAAATACTGCTCGAGCTGCTTGGTCCCAGCTGTCGACCGCTTCTTGTGCAATTCTCTCGTTTATTGACTACTACATAGGTTGACAATGGTGTGGGACCATGATGTCAGAAAACCAGGGGGAAGCAAAATAAATTACTCCAGTGAGCGCTTCCACCTCTGCCTCGTTGTCTCCCGTGGAAACCCCTTTCCTCCCTTTTTTTTGCTCGGGCAAGGACCAATGCATGCAGCACGTCCATGCGGTTATTAGTCAAGAAATAAAAGCGCTTTGCATGCTATGAATTACGATGACCTGCATGGGTAGCTAATAAGGCATCCTCTTAACTGCTGTGATTAAATGTTGTGTTTAGAAGAGAGAAATATTCTTCTTTTCACCAATCTGCTTGCACCTAGGTCGTGATGCACCTTCTAATACGACTTATTCACCTAGACGGAGGGAGTATA
>NC_057812.1:89152772-89171239 GCF_018294505.1 Triticum aestivum | reverse complement strand
TATATATATATATATATATATATATATATATATATATATATAATAAGGAGGCACTTGCGTACGTGAGGCTATGGACCTGGTGGGTCCCCATTGTCATCCTCTCCAAGTAAGTCATCTCCTCGCCCGCGCGCGCTTTCCGCCCGAAACAGTCAGTGCCGCCCGCCCCGCTTCCCGGTGCAGGCGATTGCTCCGCCTTCAAACGACACAAGTGTCGTCCGTCCATCCATCTGCCGCCCACATTAATGATACGCGGTTGCCGAGGCGGCTACTCCGGCACCACACGTCCGTCCCTCCGCCCGCCCACCATTGCTATATAAACTGCTACGCCGGCCATAGCCGCAGTCATCCGCATCCGTTCCCTTTCTCCTGTCCACACCACTACTGCCCACCATGGCTTCCTCGCGCTCCAGCGCTCTTCGGGACGGGTGGACGACGGACCACAAGGAGATGGCAGCCATTGCTGCCGACCGGCTGGCTGGCAGGCAGCTGGAGGACGACGACGTCCCAATGGAGAACATGGTAGTCGATGATCCAGCGCCAACCCCCTCCTCCGCGCCATCCTCGCCGGTGCATTGCACCATGACCATCGGCGAGGCTCGTGCCCAATATATGGACAGTGTGAGGCAGATGCGTCAGGAGCAGTTTCGGGAGGTGCAGACCGACGCCGCCTACAACCACCATCTCCTCCAGGAGCACCTGCAGGCGGAGGAGCAGATCGCCGCGGAGCGAGCGGAGCAGGAGGCGCTGCTCGACTTGTACCGCTCCGCCCGCAAGGGCCGCCCTGGCGGTACCGCATGCAGGTGGCGGAGGCTGCGGCCGCCTACAAAGAGGCTAGCAAAGAGGGCGATGAAGTAGGCAAGGCACTGTTTGGCGAGACCGAGGACGAGGCAGAGGACAATGCCGGCTCCGACGAGTCCCCGCTCCGCTGGCGTCGACGAGGCCCTGCTCCACTGAGGCCCCGCGGTGCCAACAACGAGGCAGAGGACACCGCCAGCTCCGCCGAGGCCCCGCCCCGCCAACAACGAGGCAGAGGACATCGCCGGCTCAACCGAGGCCCCACCCTGCCGGCAACGCGGGGGAGGATTTCCACTGCTCCGCTGAGGCGCCGCCCGCCGGCAACGAGACAGAGGACATCGCCGGCTCCGCCGAGGCCCCGCCCCGCTGCCAACGAGGCCGCGCCACACAGAAAACAAGGAAGAGTAGAACACGGTAGGTCGCCGTCGCTCAGGTCCAAGTAAGGCCACCGTTGCTACCCTCCTGTTGAAGCCAAGCTAGGCAGGTTGACCATTGACGGCAGGTTAGCTTCTTGGCAGCGACGTGGAGTCAGGGAGTTCTACTGGAGAATAACGCTGCTTCTACTTAACTGCTGGTGTAGTTGGCTGACTGACACGTGGGCCCAACAGGCCACATGTCAGTTGCGCAACCGCACCTGCAGTTAAGTCACTGAAGCTTCTGTTCGGCTCAGCGGGACACAGGTGGGTAGCTTCGGTTAATTAATTATACCTCCAGCGCACCCCTTTTTAGTTGAAGAATGTATGAAATGTAATGAAATCTGGCATGTTTATATGAAATCCGACCGTGTATGAATGAATTTATTTCGATTAGTTCGAATTCTTGTATCACTGGCATTGGATGAACATGCAAAACAATACGTACTAGCATTATTCCCAGGGTGATCACCTCGTTTGCAGCAGTTTCACATGTACTCCCTCCGGTCCTTTCTAGTATGCATACAAGTTTTGTCTACAGTCAAAGTATCTCTTCTTTGACCAATCTTATACAAAAAAGTATGCACTTTCGCAACGTGCGAAGTAAAAAGGAACAGAAGGAGTACAAAGAGTTTGAGCAGCTTTTTAGCGTTTTTGTACATTGCAATCAAACACACAGGCCTGGCAATTCATAGAGAACATTCAAAACAATCGATGATTATGCATCTCAGCGACTCACATGTCAGAGGCAATATTTACTTCACAACTAAAGAATAAAGAAAAAAATTGATCGACGCTGCTGACAGCAAAGGGCATCCCATTCGAAAATATCAAACGCATGTCTTGCTAAAATCAATGAGCAAAATTTGACAAGGTTGTCCCATTCCGAAATATCAAATGCCTACGATTGTGGAATGGGCAGGGTTTGCCATCAGTTCGGACATTGACATGGCACCTCGTGCTAAATAAACCAGCTGTTCTTTTTGTGCAGTTCCACCAAAATCAACCAAATTCGCGCGTAGCTTGTATGATTTCGCCCTTATATGTTGCAACGCCTTGAACTTATCGGCACCTCCTTTCTTGTGGTGGAAATGAATGATTTGATGTATTCATGAACATTTTGTGCAGTTCCCATTGAAATCAAGCTGAGCACCCCTGTTTGCACAAATACAAAAAAGTGATTAGTATAGAGCAAACTGTACTATGAATTGACAGTTTCAACAGGCACATACATGGTCCATGTAGAGCACACTTTTAGAAAAATGGAACTCACCAGAAAGAATCCTAGAACAACATTGTACTCGCGCATCACAGCAAAAAAATGGAGATTTTGTCAGTCCTTCTGAGCTGAAGTTAGTTTGGTCTTGTGGGGAGTAATGTAACCATCCTTCAACTGCTCCTTCTGATGATAAGATAGACAGGGCTTCTTCATACTGGCATAATCAGAACTAGTCACTTCATGTACTCCATCTGTTGTGCAAAGACAAGAGGACTACTAAATGCTAGCATCGCTATTTGCTCGAAAAAAGGAAAGGAAATATTTAAAACAGCACAGATGAAGCACTTCTCAAGGACAATACCACTTTTTCATGACAGTATCTAAACAGTAGCACAACACCAATAGAGATGACAAAGCTCAATCATATGGATGAAATCAGTGGGCGAGTACCAACCTTTGTCAGGAGGCTTATTGTGTAGAGCATACAGATGAAGCAATTCTCCGGAACCATCTGTTGCTATCTACGGTGGTGGCCATGCTTACTATATACTCCTCGATTAGTTTAATGGTTCCAACATCTTCTTGTGCAGTTCCACTAAAATATATGGTATCTTCAAAGAAGATCCCTGTTTGCACAAGTAGAGATAATTACATATTACATTAAGAGTGGCATCAAATCAGTGGCAAAACAATTGCTCATTCCAGCCATAGCAATAAATTAAGATGCAAAACTATATCATTACTTGTGTCATCACAGTTCCAGTGCTTCATTACATCACCGGGAGTTGATTTTTGTTTTTCTTCCCCTTGTTCTTCCCCTTCATCACTCAGTTCAATAACAAACAAGCTTCGCCTTCAATGTAAGATTTGGCATGTCAATTAGGGAGCACAAGTATAGTACTAAACTTAATTTTCTGATGAAAGTGGCAAAATACAGGCCAGCAGTTGTGAAATATCCTTATCTTACCTCAATGGGATATTACAGTGCACATACAGATTGGAAGTCTTGTCTCCATTTGTGCAGTTCACTAAAATCAAGCAACATTATCGTACAAGTAGCACAACATATGAATGCACACTGCAGAATCATGTGAAAGAAGGCTAGTACTGACCTCTCATGATGCGGAATTCAAACTACTCACAAGAAGAAGATCTGAACCAAATTTGCCTTAACGGATAGGAAGTAAGATCTCCTCTTGTGCAGTTCCACTAAGATCAAGCAATCAAGCAATGTTGTCGGTGTGACATTTTGGTTGAACTGCACAAAACACTCTTAAAACAAAAGTGTTTTGTGCAGTGCAACAAAAGGTCACAATGGCAACAAGGTGAAGCAGATAACCCTGTTTACACAGAGGTGCAAAGGAAACAATTAGTGGTCAATAACAGTGGATGACACAGAAGCCAACAAAAAGAAGCATCTACCTTATCTAAATGGGAAAGAAAGCAAGACAGTAGCATTTCTCAAACGGTGGCATTGATTAATATTAACATAGAGATTATATTAACAATAAAATTCGTTAAACATGTAATTTGCTTTTAACTGTGGCATTGCATCAATTTTCCAGCGGTATTATTAGAGGGTGTTTGTTTACAGGGACATTTTGGTGCGGGGACTAAAAAAACTCCATGTCAGTCCCATCTAAACCAAAGAGGAGGGACTTTTAGGGACTAAAAGTGGGCATTTGGGACTAAAGAAAGAAGACCCCGAGGGAGTCTTTTTGGGACTTTTTCCAACAGTTGCCCCTACCACGCATCGCACCTTGTCTCTATTAGTTCATTACTAGGGGTAACATGGTCTTTTAGCATGTCATTTAATAACCTCTAGTCCATGTTTAGTCCCTGGAACCCAGCAGGTAGGGACTAGGGAGTTTTTAACCAAACGGGGCCTTAGATTAACAACAGCTAATGAGTTGCACGGGATAGTGGACGCACCAGCACCATGTGCATCTACCGATGTACTGTGGTCATGCACAGTCTGTTGCAACAAAGAACAAACAACCAAGGAGCATATTTGTGTTGGTCCCAGTTTTGTTATCTTTAGACGCCTTTCCCTATGTGATCGCAGCAAATCTAGTCCTGCTCAAACTCTACAGCCTTGTTCCTTCCTTTCCTTTTTGAACTAGTACTTTCGCCCCTTCCTTTCCTCTTTGAACCACGTCCTAGATTTATGCGATACAACTTTCCCCACTACTTTCCTCCATTCCTTTCCTCTTTGAACCACGTCCTAGACTAATGCTATACAACTTCCCCCCTTCATTTCCTCTTTGAACCACGTCCTAGATTCATGCTATATGCAACTTTTCCCACTACTTTCCCCCACTCCTTTCCTCTTTGAACCACGTCCTAGATTCATGGTATACATGCAGCTAGAGCAATGCATGTGGAGTAAGTAAATTATACCTTAAGGTTCTTGGGGCGTGGTTCGGTGGGCGACGGGACGACATCGAAGAAGAAGGGGTCGGAGTCCCTCCCACGCCGCCGCTGGGCGGAAAGTGAACAACTACGCCGGTAGTCCCTCGCCGACGGCGACAGCGTTAAGCCTCCTTCCCTTCCCGGCAGACGGATCCTGCCGGCTCTTTGAGCAGCGGTGAGGGGAGAGAGAGGCCAATGAAGTCTTGTTTAGATTTGGAGAGGGCGAGAGAGTGTGAAGAGAGCAACTACAAGCGCTGAGGCTCCAGTGGGAGAGGGCGAGAGAGTGTGAAGAGAGCAACTACAAGCGCTGAGGCTCCAGCGTGTATATATATACTGGAGAGAGAGTGTCAAGCGTGCAAACCCTAGAAAACATTTTGACCAGTCAAAGAATCCTCCTGGCACAAATTATGCTCAAGTGTAGTTATCGAACCCGAGACCTCAAGTTTGATGAGAGAACAGGCTAACCAGCTACACAACCCTCCCGTTATGTTCAACGAGAGGGAAATAACCTTTTATACATTCTTGCATTCGTGTGACAAGCATGCCGTGTTTTTTTGTGTGCGTGGGAGTCATTGGGATTTCAATCATAATCGTGTCATGTGGCTTTGGTGGTAAGACTATCCACAATGGTGCAGAAATAATGCAGCTTTAGTCACCTTATCTCTCTCCACGTAGTACATTGGGTCCCACCAGTTAGAGGGTGAAACAAACAAATTAATAAGAAAAATTAAAAGCTCCAGCGGTGTATCTTACCTCACACATCTCGCTACTGCTCGGGAACACTGTCCAATTGATCCCTCTGTTCGCTCATGTACTATTTTAAGTGAATCCTTATTATAACATGCACACAAATTTTGGGCACTTGTATTCGACTTAAGTCAGTGTGCCACCGTATCTCGTATACTTACTACTCCCTCCGTCTAGGTGTAATAAGTCACGTTAGAAGGTGCAACGGGACCAAGGTGCATGTGTGTGTATGTGTATGTGTGTGTGTGTGTGTGTTTAACACCACGTGTGTGTTAGAGAGAGCGACAGATCGACCTACTCCTACAGAGAGATGTTGTGTAGTGTACAATTTTAGCCGTGAGAGTCGGTGCATCCTCTCGTTTCTGGCGTGTCCGGTAGGGACATGCGGACAGCTGCCACGCCCGCTCCTGAACAGTCTGGCCCACCCAAAGCCCCTCCATCGCCCGTGCGCGCTTCCTGCCCAAAACGGTCAGCGCCTCTCCAAAGAATCGGTGCCGCATTCATGCCCGGGCAGAGCGGACGCGACCTCTCACTGGCGCAAGAGTGATGGTTGCTTCGTCCGTCCAACTTACTGTTGGGTCTATGTGATTTGTCGGCTCATTGGTCTATGCAAAGAAGTAGAGAAATATCCACGGGGAGTGATGTGGGCAGCTGGAGCAGTGGTGCAAGCCGGCTGTAAAGGGAGTTGTACCTGAGGGATGTAGCTCAACCTTGAGGAGGGCGGCGGGAGGCGGCAACTGCCCACGTTGCGGCAGTGAGCAAGGGACAAAGGCAACCTCACCGGCTTTGTGAGAGAGAACGGCGGAGACCCCTGATCGGGACGTGCCGACCATGGGTTTTCACCGTCGGCGACGACCACCGCATCTACACTAAGCAGCCACCCCTTCCCCAAGCGGACGTGATCCGCCGGGATGTTAGAGATGTGGCCACACTCGTTTTGTGCGAGAGAGTGTGAAGAGAGCAACCCCAGCAAGCAACCGTGTAGGCTGGCCCGTCCTAACTATGTATAGTGGAGAGGTTTCCTTTTCTCTCCATATGAACCTATCATATTGCGTACGTGCCACTGAAGAAAAAAAAACTTTATTTATAAATGACGCGGCACCTACTACTCGTTCTCCTATAACCTTGCGCTTGGCATCTCCAAAATATTAACCTTGCGATTGGCTCTTCGCCTCTACGGGAAGTCGAGCAATAATGGTAGTGCAGTATATATCGTTCTGGCTATATGAGACTGAATGAATTGCTGCACGTCCACCACGTGGGCGAGGGTCGAGGGGCGAGGGAGAGTGCTACATACGGAGCAAAATGAGTGAATCTACACTCTAAAATACGTCTATATACATTAGTGTTTGGAGTATGTACTAGTAGTTCATATTGAAATCTACTAAAGGACATATATATTCCAAACAATATGATATAATCTCTATAACCAATTGAAAGATCGTGGATGTCGCCTAGAGGGGGGGGGGGTGAATAGGCGTTTTAAAATAATTACGATTTAGGCTTGAACAAATGCGGAATAAACCTAGCGGTTAATTTGTCAAGCACAAAACCTAAAATAACTAGGCTCACCTATGTGCACCAACAACTTATGCTAATCAAGATAAGCAACTATGTGATAGCAAGATATATGACAAGAAACAATATGGCTATCACAAAGTAAAGTGCATAAGTAAAGAGCTCGGGTAAGAGATAACCGAGGCACGCGGAGACGACGATGTATCCCGAAGTTCACACCCTTGCGGATGCTAATCTCCGTTTGGAGCGGTGTGGAGGCACAATGCTCCCCAAGAAGCCACTAGGGCCACCGTAATCTCCTCACGCCCTCGCACAATGCAAGATGCCGTGATTCCACTAAGGGACCCTTGAGGGCGGTCACTGAACCCGTACAAATGGCAACCCTTGGGGGCGGTCACCGAACCCGTACACTTTGGCAACCCTTGGGGGCGGTCACCGGTACCCGTCAAATTGCTCGGGGCGATCTCCACAACCTAATTGGAGACCCCGACGCTTGCCCGGAGCTTTACACCACAATGATTGAGCTTCGAACAACACCAACCGTCTAGGGCGCCAAGGCACCCAAGAGGAACAAGCTCTAGGGTGCCCAAACACCCAAGAGTAATAAGCTTATCAAACTTCACTTCCACGTATCACCATGGAGAACTCAAACCGATGCACCAAATGCAATGGCAAGGGCACACGGAGTGCCCAAGTCCTTCTATCTCAAATCCCACCGGAGCAACTAATGCTAGGGAGGGAAATGAGAGGAAGAAAAAGACGGAGAACACCAAGAACTCCAAGATCTAGATCCAAGGGGTTCCCCTCACATAGAGGAGAAAGTGATTGGTGGAAATGTGGATCTAGATCTCCTCTCTCTTTTCCCTCAAAAACTAGCAAGAATCCATGGAGGGAGTGAGAGTTAGCAAGCTCAAAGAAGGTCAACAATGGGGGCAAAAACAAGCTCAAGAGATAGGGAACCATTGGGGAAGAAGACCCCCTTAAATAGGTCCCCACGAATCTGCCCGTTATGTACAGAACAACATAGGAGCGGTACAACCTCTATGAGCACAGGTACAACCGGTAACAGGCAATAAGCGGTACAACCGGCCCACAACCGCCCAACAACCGCACCACAACAGAGGCCAGTCCGGTGGTAGAGCGGTACATGACCGGTACAACTGCTCCAAACACCGGTTGTACCGGTCAAGCGGTACAACCTCTCCATGGGGAGGTACAACCTCTCTGTGTAAAACAGGCAATATCAAAACAGCCACAACTTTCGCATACGAGCTCCGAATTCAACGAAACCAAGTTTGTTGGAAAGCTAATTACAAGGGCTAACACAATCTTGACAGAAATATCAATAAGAAGCAAATGAGAAAAGGACCATAATAAAATGGTGAGAACCCTTCCTCGGATAAGACCGGTAAAACCTCCAACACCGAAAACATCATAGAAGATGCATGCGAACTCCGTTTTTGATGAACTCAAGCTTGTCATAAAGATGACCATAAGCTCTAAGACTCACAAATGGAACCAAACAAGAACCAAGAAAGATGATGCAAGTATGCAATGGTTTGAGCTCTCGACTAATGATACGATCAAGCTACTCCCTAGAGAGCCCCCCTTGATAGTACGGCAATCGATCCTACAACCCGGTCTCCCAACTACCACTATGAGACCGGTAAAATAGAAAACCTATCAAGGGCAAACCTTTGACTTGCACATAGTCCACTTGAGCTAGATGATGACGATCTTGACTTCCTCAAGTTGGACCACCTTTCTTGATTGTGTTGGCTCGATGAAGACTAGTTGATTGCTCCCCCATACTCCACTATGGGTGAGCCACTCTTTGGCACATCTTCACAATTCCATTGACACCACAATGGACAGCAAGCTTCAAGCTTGATTTCTCCCCCATAATCCATTATGGGTGAGCCACTCTTCGAGTTGCTCCACTTGAACTTGCACACTGCAAACTTGATGACGATCACCACTTGATGTCATCCTCCATGGGTTGTATGAGATCTTCCTCTTGACGCAAGACCATGGAAACATACCTAACCCCACAAAGAACTCTCACGTAGACCATGGGTTAGTACACAAAGCGTAATGGACAATGCTTACCGTACCATGGGATCACTTGATCCCTCTCGGTACTTCTTCTATGCTTTGTGAGTTGATCAACTTGATTCACTCTTGACTTAGTCTTGATCAACATTGAATCTTTCCAACTCTCATTTGGATGATGTCTTGAAGGTAACCATGAATGATCACACAATCTTCTTATTCAAGACATGCTTGCAATAAGCTCAACTCACACATGACCAATCTTTGGATAATTCCTTGAAAAGCACTTTGGCCATCTCAACTCACACATGACCAATCTTTGGATAATTCCTTGAAAAGCACTTTGGCCATCTCATAAACTCCTTGAAACCAACACATGGACTTCAAGACAATCCTATGGACAAATCCTTCAAATATAACTCAAGGCAACCGTTAGTCCATAGAGATTGTCATCAATTACCAAAACCACACATGGGGGCACGTCATGTCCTTTCAATCTCCCCCATTTTGGTAATTGATGACAATCATTTTCAAGAGAGTTTATATAAGGAATAATTTATAACCATGCAATGCAACAACCAATAATGCATGTGTATGAGATGCAAATGCTTAGGTACGAAACCAAAGCAAGAAGAAAAAAAAACTCTCTAAACTTATCCACATAACTCTTTAAAACTTCTCCCCCATTGGCATCGATTGCCAAAATGGGCGAAAAGCTTAGAAGGCCAATATAAATTGTGTTCGTCCATAAGTTGTGTATTTCTCAACAAGAGAGTGGAATGCAATACACATATCCAACAGTAATACTTGGAGGAAGACCAACTATATTGAGGCACCAAGATTGCTAAAGGAAGATATGCCACAAAGACATAACCGAGAGAGACACAAGCAATCAAGCAACCAAAAGATACCAATTGAAGCAAGCTGTCAAAAGATACCAATTGAACCAACTAGACCAAAGATCCTACGAGCCACGTGAATAAAGGATATTATGATATGAGCAAAGGAGTGTTCTAAAGAAACTAGAGAAGCTCCCCACGATTTGTGCACACATAAGAATATTTGTATTTGGATACGAAGTGCACAAAATAGGATCATAGCTCCCCCAAAATCAATAGAAACTTACAAAAAGTGCAAGTGAGCATATAGGAAACAAAGCCTAGTACTTGCAACACACACATGGTTGAGCAACAAGTAATAAAAGAGGCAACTTAAGAATGGGCTCAACCGAAATGATGTGTGTGAGTCAAGGCAATGCACTTGAGAAGACTAAAGTACGGATGAGCATTAGGCATCAATAAAGTCTTGAAAGAATGAGGCACACGGTGCAAGCCCTATCATTCCCACACACAACTAGCAAATGGGTTCACAAGCTTACTAATAAGCATATTAAGAACCTATGCTTGTGACAACCCGTGGTGAAGATAGAAGATGAAAGCCTCATCAAGACGAGGGATACCAATTAAGATGGCAAAAGCCTCGTAAAGATAAGCATGAGGAAAATAATCTTCACCACACACAAGAGTGCATCAAGATGCAACGATAGAAGACACGCACTCAAGGCAAAAGCTTTCATGAAGCCACCAAAGAAATAACATAAGAAAGACAAGGTGGACGTGGAAGAAAGGATATCAACTAAATATGCAACTTATCTCAAGTGTATAAGATTCTAGGTAGACAAAATCATGATGATATATATCTACAAAGAAGGATGTACACCCGAAATAGTTACAACACGAGGAACAAGATATCCAAAGGGAGGTCATACATATACCAATAAGATATTTGCTTGGAAGCATAGCACATGGCTAGATATGGTCTTATTGTATATAAATGAATTCCTACCACGCACCCATCAAAGACATCACAACTAGCAACAAGAGATCATTGTTGGGATGCTTTGAGAAAGGGAACAAGTATCACAAGAATGAATGAATAACATGCCATGATACAACCTACACAAGGTTGATGCAAGAAATGTGTGCATGAAGAATATGAAGATACTTGTTACCGAGTTAACATTGGAAGGATGTAGTAGATACCAATTGAAGGTAGATAGTAGTTCATTGATCATCCTAGCTCGACTCCAATAAGCACATGATGACAACACCTTCCTTTTGAGTGAGCCGAGCATCCAATGTATCTCCAATTGTTCCTAGAACAACAACACAAACAAAATGGTACCCAAACTCATTGGGACCAAAGAATTAGAGAACCAACAATACATAGGACAAACTCCACATAAAAATGTGCATATAGATACGAAAATGAATTTCATGCACATCTCATCCAATTTGAGACTTGGTGGAGTTTCCCCTATATATTGGGTCAAAAAAAGAAAGCATGCCAAAGATACTACACGAAGTTAATATGCATGCTTAAGACTTTCAAGAACCGATACCAAATGACAAAGAAAAACCAAGTGATGAAAAGATACCAAATGAATAAATCATCACTTGGAGGATATCAATAAAAGATACATCAAGGAATGAGATATCCATTGATACCCACTAAAAAAGGATATCAAACCCCCAAAAGAGAGGATGGTTCCAAACCAACCAAGCTATCTACAAAGTTTCATGATGGCACAAAGTACCAAACGAAAATGGCTTGCCTTCCACCAACACACGCTTGATAAGGATCGCAAGATGAGTGTTTTAGAGAAAATAGGATAGCTCCCCCACGACTAGTGCATTATAGAGAATTTGCATTTGAATACAAAATGCACAAGGTGGGATCACCACTTTCACTATATCTAGAAAACACTAGACAAGATCAAGAAATAAACAAGATCCACAAGTGGTATGGAAGACAAAGGGAGTTGATACAATCCTTGGCAAGAGAAAGGCAAATAAAGGCACAAGCCAATGTAAAGACGATCAATAAATTCTACCACAAAAGTGAGTACCAATTGTCAAAAGACAAGAAGTAAACGGAAATAATTCCCGGTGGCAGATAGCAAGGATATCCGACATCATCTTCACACCAAACAAAAAGCAAATTGCAACTTGTAGAGCTAACATGCCACCTAGGAACAAGATAATTAACAATATCAACTCTAGGTGACAATATCTAAAATGTACACATTTTCTAGACTAGTAATATACAAATAGCATATTACTCCCCCATAATGTGATACCAATTAAAGATAGACAAGAGGCAATTAAAGGATCCAACAAGAGATAATTAATGGACTATTTAGAATGTGAATTTCTCATGAGAAGACATACCACATAGTGACTAGATAATCTTGAAATATCAATATTAGATGGTATTACTCATGTACACACATTTATAGGATTGTGAGGTGCACAAAGCACATCATTCCCCCATAATGGGGTATTCCATTAATCTCTCACAATAGCCTACTAAGTAAGAAATAAACAAGATGCAAAAGGCTTAACGCATGACACACACGTACATGATGTGCAAACCAACACACACACACACTTGATTGCTCAAGATAATCAAGTTGGAAGCACAACATATACAAACACATGCAAGGAACAAAACCAAAACATGCAAGGGGGCAAGTAACTTTCAATGTAAGCAATTGAGGTACAAGTTACCGCAAGGAGGCACATTGGATATAAGATATAATCTTGATGATTCAATTGACTTGGCTTGAGACAATAAGAATGATGAAGTCCCCTTAATTCTTCATAATGTAGCCAAGTCTCCAATGACCTCCATCAACACCTATTGATCAAGTATGAGCTAGTTGGTCCCCAACCAAGTTGGGTCCTAAGAGGTTAGTCACAATAGGCTTGGCTACCCAAATGGTTCTTTTCTTGACACCACTTTGAGTACCAACAAATTTGGCAAACACATTGCCGACCTTATCCTTCCCAAGAGAATAGATATCATCAATTAAAATAGGGTTGGATAAGGTACCATTCGTGCATGAAGAAGCGACATGACCTTTTTCACGACATAGGTAGCAACATCTACTCTTCACTTTCTTCTCACTTGATTTCTCAACTGAGAAGCATTAGCTCGAGTCTTCTTGGGAAGAGGCCTTTCTTCAACTTGAGGTTGAGCATGAGAATGCACTTGTAGCCGCTTCCCTTGTTGCTTGTCACTAATGGCCTTCTTCTTCAATGGGCAAGATCTAACATGTTGCCCTTCAATTTTGCACTTGAAGCAAATAATCATGGCCAAATTCTTGACGTGTTCTTGGCCCTTCTTCTTGTTGGAGTTGAATCCAAGTCCACCTTTGTCATTGGGGGATTTTTGCACACTCAAGATATTGTTGAGTGTGGATTTCCCTTCATAACACTTTTCCAAGTCTTTCTTCAAAGAAGTGACTTGGGCCTTGAGCTCTTTGATTTCCTCTACATGGTTAGTCTCAACACAAGTACTAGAGGAAGTATAAGCTTCATCATTGGATCAACAAGGCAAGGAAAGCAATTCATCACATGATGTACCAATGTTATGCATAGACGAATTACGAGGACTAGCACAAGGCAATATAGCATTTTGACTAAAAGTAGTGCTAATGTCCACATGAGGCTCACTAGATGTTACCTTAGAAATCATAGCCTCATGAGCTATTTTTAGCACATTATGGGATACAAGAATATCATCATGAGAGCTAGAAAGCTTTTCATGACTTTCTTCCAATTTCCCATAATTGCTAGATAGCAACTCATGTTGATCCCTTAGCTCAACATTCTCCTTTAAAATGGATGCTTCACAAGAAATAGAGTTAGTAGCACAAGCATCATCATTAACGACAAGAGGAGAAGGCAACTTGGCAAGATCTTTTAAATAAGAAGCTTCAAGTTGAGCATGAGACTCGGTAAGTTTGATGAGCTCACCCTTGATGACCCTTGAGCCATTTTCGAGGTGCTCAAAATCCTCAAGGAGTCCAGCATGAGCAACTTCAAGCTTAGCATTTTTAGTTTCGAAAACATTGGCCACCTCAAGAGCTCTATCATGAGATTCCTTCACTCTAGATAACTCTAGAGCAAAAGTCTCCTCAAGAGATTCCTTGGTGGTTTGTTCAAGTTCAAGAGCTTGAGAGAGGTCTGCAATCTCATTAGCGTAATCACGCTCATGACCTTCCTTTTGTCAATGGTGACCTCATGCTCCTCAAGACGAGATTCCAACTCATCAATATATTTCTTGCCCTCAATAGCAATAGACATGATTTCCATGAAGTTGGAACGAGCAATTTTATTCTTAAGAAGAGCTTTAAAAATTATTTCCCCCTTAACTTTTAAGGAGGCAACATCATCATTCTCTTCATCATAATCAACATCATCATCACTCTTGCCATCATCAATATTATCACAAGATATATTGGGATTCAAAGTGGGAGATACCTTTGAAGCCTTGGCCATAAGGCAAAAAGCAACCGATGATGATGTAGGATCCCTTGAATCACCGTTCAAGACCACATCTTGTTCCATGGAGTGTTGGGTTTCCTCTACATTGTTAGCACAACAACTCGAGGAAATAGATACATTTTTATCATGGCAACAAGACATAGCAAGCATATCATCATGATATTTGAGCAAGCAATTTCTACAAGATATGCAAGAACTTTTAACACAAGCATGTGAAACATTTAGAGTGCTCGAAGTGTTAAAGTCCAAAGAAGGAGCATTGCAATAAGATAGTGATGAAGGATCATCCACAATAAGCATACTATCATCATTGCAATGACCAACACTACTCACCATATCATTACCTTGTGGCAAACCACATGTAGGTGAAGTAGAAGAAGTTGAGAAGACTATACGACCGGAGGTGGAGGGAGAACAATCATCCCCACAAATCTTGGACACACCATATTTTTCTTGAAGCTTCGTCCACAACTCATGAGCATCCCGGAACGGCATGAGTTGAAATATAACTACATTGCTCAAAGCATCGAAAAGGACATTAGAAGCTTGAGCATTGAGATAAGAGTTTTTCTCATCCTCTAAAGATAATCTTTGGGGATCCTTTGGAGGAGAAAACCCCATATCTACAATTCGCTCTAAATTTGGGTCCATGACCCTAAAGAGATTAAGCATGCGAATTACCCAAACATCAAAACTTGTGCCATCGAAACTAAGAGTGTCAGAGAATCCTAAACCCCTAGTCGACATCCTTACTCTCTAGGCGGTTAATCCCAATAAAGAGAGACGAGGCTCTGATACCAATTGAAAGATCGTGGATGTCGCCTAGAGGGGGGGGGGGTGAATAGGCGTTTTAAAATAATTATGATTTAGGCTTGAACAAATGCGGAATAAACCTAGCGGTTAATTTGTCAAGCACAAAACCTAAAACAACTAGGCTCACCTATGTGCACCAACAACTTATGCTAATCAAGATAAGCAACTATGTGATAGCAAGATATATGACAAGAAACAATATGGCTATCACAAAGTAAAGTGCATAAGTAAAGAGCTTGGGTAAGAGATAACCGAGGCACGCGGAGACAATGATGTATCCCGAAGTTCACACCCTTGCGGATGCTAATCTCTGTTTGGAGCGGTATGGAGGCACAATGCTCCCCAAGAAGCCACTAGGGCCACCGTAATCTCCTCACGCCCTCGCACAATGCAAGATGCCGTGATTCCACTAAGGGACCCTTGAGGGCGGTCACCGAACCCGTACAAATGGCAACCCTTGGGGGCAGTCACCGAACTCGTACACTTTGGCAACCCTTGGGGGCGGTCACCGGTACCCGTCAAATTGCTCGGGGCGATCTCCACAACCTAATTGGAGACCCCGACGCTTGCCCGGAGCTTTACACCACAATGATTGAGCTCCGAACAACACCAACCGTCTAGGGCACCAAGGCACCCAAGAGGAACAAGCTCTAGGGTGCCCAAACACCCAAGAGTTATAAGCTTCTCAAACTTCACTTCCACGTATCACCGTGGAGAACTCAAACCGATGCACCAAATGCAATGGCAAGGGCACACGGAGTGCCCAAGTCCTTCGCTCTCAAATCCCACCGGAGAAACTAATGCTAGGGAGGGAAATGAGAGGAAGAACAAGACGGAGAACACCAACAACTCCAAGATCTAGATCCAAGGGGTTCCCCTCACATAGAGGAGAAAGTGATTGGTGGAAATGTGGATCTAGATCACCTCTCTCTTTTCCCTCAAAAACTAGCAAGAATCCATGGAGGGAGTGAGAGTTAGCAAGCTCAAAGAAGGTCAACAATGGGGGCAAAAACAAGCTCAAGAGATAGGGAACCATTGGGGAAGAAGACCCCCTTAAATAGGTCCCCACGAATCTGCCCGTTATGTACAAAACAACATAGGAGTGGTACAACCTCTATGAGCACCGGTACAACCGGTAACAGGCAATAAGCGGTACAACCGGCCAACAACCGCCCAACAACCGCACCACAACAGAGGCCAGTCCGATGGTAGAGCGGTACATGACCGGTACAACCTCCGGACCAATTCTGGAGCGGTACAACCGCTCCAAACACCGGTTGTACCGGTCAAGCGGTACAACCTCTCCATGGGGCGGTACAACCTCTGTGTGTAAAACAGGCAATATCAAAACAGCCACAACTTTCGCATACGAGCTCCGAATTCAACGAAACCAAGTTTGTTGGAAAGCTAATGACAAGGGCTAACACAATCTTGACAGAAATATCAATAAGAAGCAAATGAGAAAAGGACCATAATAAAATGGTGAGAACCCTTCCTCGGATAAGACCGGTAAAACCTCCAACACCGAAAACATCATAGAAGATGCATGCGAACTCCGTTTTTGATGAACTCAAGCTTATCATAAAGATGACCATAGGCTCTAAGACTCACAAATGGAACCAAACAAGAACCAAGAAAGATGATGCAAGGATGCAATGGTTTGAGCTCTCGACTAATGATACGATCAAGCTACTCCCTAGAGAGCCCCCCTTGATAGTACGACAATCGATCCTACAACCCGGTTTCCCAACTACCACTATGAGACCGGTAAAATAGAAATCCTATCAAGGGAAAACCTTTGCCTTGCACATAGTCCACTTGAGCTAGATGATGACGATCTTGACTTCCTCAAGTTGGACCACCTTTCTTGATTGTGTTGGCTCGATGAAGACTAGTTGATTGCTCCCCCATACTCCACTATGGGTGAGCCACTCTCTGGCACATCTTCACAATTCCATTGAAACCACAATGGACAGCAAGCTTCAAGCTTGATTGCTCCCTCATAATCCATTATGGGTGAGCCACTCTTCGAGTTGCTCCACTTGAACTTGCACACTGCAAACTTGATGACGATCACGACTTGATGTCATCCTCCATGGGTTGTATGGGATCTTCCTCTTGACGCAAGACCATGGAAACATACCTAACCCCACAAAGAACTCTCACGTAGACCATGGGTTAGTACACAAAGTGTAATGGACAATGCTTATCGTACCACGGGATCACTTGATTCCTCTCGGTACTTCTTCTATGCTTTGTGAGTTGATCAACTTGATTCACTCTTGACTTAGTCTTGATCAACATTGAATCTTTACAACTCTCATTTGGATGATGTCTTGAAGGTAACCATGAATGATCACACAATCTTCTTCTTCAAGACATGCTTGCAATAAGCTCAACTCACACATGACCAATCTTTGGATAATTCCTTGAAAAGCACTTTGGCCATCTCAACTCACACATGACCAATCTTTGGATAATTCCTTGAAAAGCACTTTGGCCATCTCATAAACTCCTTGAAACCAACACATGGACTTCAAGACAATCCTATGGACAAATCCTTCAAATATAACTCAAGGCAACCGTTAGTCCATAGAGATTGTCATCAATTACCAAAACCTCACATGGGGGCACGGCATGTCCTTTCAGCAATGTAGTAGGGACGAGGAGTAAACGGAGGGAGTAGTATATTTTTCTCCTCGTCCTGCGAGCCACCGAGCGCATGGGCGAGGGAGCGGGCGTAAGGCGTAGTAAGCAAGCTTCACCTCATCCTGTGAGCCACCGCGCCCATGGGCGGGGGAGACGGCGTACTAAGCAAGCTTCTCCTCATTCTACGAGTTGACGGGACACATCAAAAGTGTATAGAGCCTTGCCTCTAAGGTAGGCCCCACATGGTTTGCCTCTTTTTTTAACATAACACGTCAAGTCGCAATTTGTTTGTTCACCCGTGGTAGATGATCCTCCCTCCACCAAGTGGACAACCAGTACACGTGCCAAATTACCACGTGGGCTGCCTTTTTCATACAGAAATGAGCTCCACCGTGTACCCGTGCGGGTGTGGTTGGGAAAGAGACGGGAGTATGTGCGCCGTGCATGCACCTCTTCTCTTCGTGCACGTCCCCCACCTACGTGGGTGTGTGTGAGAGA